>NW_025764940.1:0-25000 GCF_003918875.1 Haliotis rubra | reverse complement strand
GAATACTTTGTACATGTGTATATGCGATCACAAATAATAGCCGTTTGTTTTGATACTGCACACAAAGATATTTTTACGATTATAGTAATTCAAGTGATAGTAAGTGAAAACAGGTTTATGAGGAAATCCCTTTATTCAATGGCCTCAAGTCCTCACAGAGTTACCTCCCTTACACCACTTCAACCGACCGCGCAATGTTTATTCTTGTGGGATGAAATGTGTTGATGTTGTTGTAAAGTGATACACTTGAAACGCTATGATGTTTAACATTCAAACCTTTTAATTTTACAGTTAATAAGACTAATTTTTATAAGGTAATATATGACTTTTAAGTATACTTACAACAGTAAGATGTTCAGATGTTCAGAACACACAGTCAGTCTAAAGCCAAGAAAGTCAGGAATGGTCACTCACGTGGACACCAGGAAGGATACTGGGCAGTACCAGAGAATGTGAAAGTAGGAAAACAGCGGTTGGGCTTAACGGGGATTATGCAGATTATGTGAAACAGAAAATGGTATTGAAAAGGGAATTTTGACTTTCCTAAAATAAATGTGACACATCACAATAAGTAATATGATGTGAATACTGCCACACATTTGCAGGAAGTAACCGTCATTGTTTGAACCGGCTGCAGCTGTAAGTCAGTTTGGGATAGGTGGTGCTTTGGATATGTTGCGCCTTATTCGCTGTATATCACTATACGGAAATGTGTTGCTTAAATGGAACACTGTCTATTGCATTGTTTCGATTGATAGACAATTTAATACGTGTGGGACGGTTCATTTCTGAAAATGTTTATATGATAAGGACCAATATAACATCGATGGCTTTGCACATTTACAAAAGATGACATTTTATTCGGTTGACTGTTTTCTGCACAAATTGTATGTTCAGTGCTGACAATAGTTCGTGCGGATTTTTGGAGACGAATGCATATGTCCAAGTAGAAATAGTTGTATTCGTTCATATAGTTAATTCAGAGTGGCTAATTTGGGTGAAACGTTGTCTCATCAATATATAGCCTGGGTTTGCTTCCCCACAAACGTACAACTTGTGATGTTTGTTTCCCCTCTATTGGAATATTGGTAAAAGCTACAATTTAAAGCCTCTCAAACTCACTCCCACACCCGACTAACACCTCCACTATTCATCTACTCACCCGGTCACCCAGCCACTTTAACCTTATTTTTAGCACACTTTTAATAAATTTGGCAGTGTATTTGCAATACGTTTACGATTGAGTGAGTGAGCAATTTTACAATCAGCAATATTCAAGCCATATGGCGGCGGTCTGTAAATAATTGGTCTGGACCACGCAATCCAGTGATCAACAGCATGAGCATCGATCTACGCAATTGGGATACGATGACATGTGTCAATGAGCCTGACCATCCGATCCCGTTAGTCGCCTTTTACGCCAAACATGGGTTACTGGAGATCAATTCTAACCCGGATCTTCACGGGTATACGTTTTAAGAACAGCTGAATGTTTTGAGATGGTGTGATTAGCGGGGCTACGCTTGGCGAGACACAGAAGGTATGTTCAAGTTTTTTCGAGTCGATTTGGTATGTGTGCGGGAAATGCTATATTAACATGATATTAATAATATAACTGCTCTTTTATCAGAATTTGTACCCCTTCAAAAGTGTTAGCACGGGTGCGAATCAAAACCAGAACGCTTATGAATTAACTACTTTAATTTTTCTGGTGTTGAGCTGTATTCAAAATTTTAAGTTATGATGTGCACCAGCAAGATATTGTTCTTATTACAATATAAATATGGAAGACACGTGATACAAAAATAATTATTCAGATCATTGATATATACTTTTTATTAATTTGTAAAAACATATGAACCTAAAATAGTTTAAAAGATTTGCAGAGCAAACTTCTCTTCAGAAGTTTAATACTTTTATATCAACAACAAACCTGAAACATTCAGACGTGTGTCTTCCATGCAAACTCTTTGAGAGATGATTCATAGTTATTGTTCTAGATCCTAATAGATGATGTACTTTGGAGCAAAGTGAAACGATATTTGTACCTATACCACCCATCAAAACTTTAGACTCACTAGTGTCAATGTAACCACTTACTTTAGGCAACTGTTCTAAACTAGATTTTGAAACATATTCCATACTGTTTAACGGTGCTGTTTACACATGAAATGATGTATTGTCAAACAAATTCATAACGGTGAAAAGATTATTGTCATGAGTTCCATAAATGAAACTCAGTAAAATTGGCGAATTCTTAACAAAACTTTTATACAAAACAGTTCACATGCACGATATTTGCACATGCTTTTCCGCAATTTGATGCATGATCCTCGTGCAGTTCATCTGCATAAGGGTTGCAGTTCGTTCCCAAGTTAGTGGAGAAATTCATCTTCGATGTAACCATATATATACAAACATATATCAGCTTGTGCTGTAAGTGAGTCTAAACTTTTAATGGGTAGTATATTAAACCACGTTGGTTGAGCGAGTTAGGCAGGTGACTTTGTTTGCTGGCGATTAGGTGCCTGACTCTGAGGGTGTGTGTTCGAATCCCGGATGGGACCCAACCCAAAAAAAGTACTAGAATCTGTACTCTACTAAGAAGGTGTAGTCCTAAATATAAAGTGTGTTACATATTAAAATATACACTAATATTGTGAATATGGGCTAATGGCATCTTGTATAAAGGCTACTATTTACTTGTTGGTGTACCTACATGGGATACCTGTGACGATCCAGATCAGAATTGGTCTTCAGCAACCCAAGCTTGTCCTTGAAGGTTACTAACGGGATCGGGTGGTCAGGTTCGCTGTCTGGGTTGACTTGCCATCGTATCCCAGTTGTGTCTATCGATACTCATGATGCTGATCACTGGATTGTGTAGTTCCAACTCGAGAGCTCCCAGCACTTTCTTACGTTGAATAAAACCATGTTCCAAAGCGGTATTCCTTACCTGGTCAGAGTATCGGGACCTACCCTGCACATTAGGCATATATTTGTATGTTCAGACGTACAATACACACTTCTCCGAGACAGTTCCAGATGATCCAACCCGTGAAAATCAGGGAAAGAATAGTTCATCAGCAACCCATGCTTGCCACAAAAGGAAACTATGCTTGTGTCGTAAGAGGTGACTAAAGGGATCGGGTGGTAGGGCTCGCTGACTTGGTTGACATATTTCATCGGTAGCCAGTTGTGAAGATCGATGCTCATGCTGTTGATCACTGAATTGTCTGGTCCAGACTCGATTAGTTACAGACGACGCCATATAGCTGGAATATTGCTGAGTGCGGCGTGAAACTAAACTCACTCACTCCTGATGATCCGAGTGTTCATGCAAGTAACCATTTGAAAAAAACCCCTGATAGACCTGATAACATCCCGTGTTGTGTCAGCCCTACCCCTGGTTTTCACCAAAGTGGGAACCACATATGAGACTTGCATCACTTTAGTTTCTCTGCCGAGATGAACCCGACACGCAATAATAAAGCATTGTTGGAGCCGGTGCTATATCAGATTCAGGCATGATCACATCACTAATAACAATCATAATTAATAAATTACACCTGATTCCATGCTGGATGTTTACACAGACTTTGGCCACATTCACAAGCCGACTGTTTCATGACTGACTGGTCATAGGTGTATAACCATATGTTTTAGGTTCGTTTTTTAAACAAACTTTTTCCAACTCATGAATCGTTGCCGCCTTATTCAAATTCACGCTTGACAGAGTTTGTATAACTTGCTTCAGATACATCTCTCACTTACAAATAGTATTGGTGTGAAACTGATATCGATGTTGAAAACTATTAATAAGTGCCAAAATAGTAACCCTTACGTAATGAAATATTGAGTTATGTACAATAATGATGCTAATTTTGGCGCCTAGAATCCAACATGATGCTGCTGCTCTCTGGCGTTACATTATTACCCTGACGGAATTGTACTTTCAAAGCTGCTTCTAAGCACTTCGCACGGCCGTATAGGTCCGTACATCCGCTACTCAGGTACCCATTTTGAACAGCTGGGTGGACTGAGTGCAATGTGGACGAAGTGCCTTGCCCAGGGACACAACACAGTATGAGACCCTAGTCACAAATTTTGGTGTCTCCATCGGCATTCGAACCCGGGCCTTTGGCGTGAGAGGCCAGCATGCTAACCACTACACCACTGAGCTCCACACTCGGTAATGTTCCTTCTTCACAGATATACCGTTGTTTATGACTGAAGGTTGCAATGGAATAAATCCCGATGCTGAGTATATTTATTTCGTGAGAAAAGCACAAAACAAAATGTAATAAATGTACATGATGTTCGTATCCATGAAATCTGAATTACGCTTCAGTGGTTAAAATCTTTCCATGATTATCATATATTCTCTCATTGGTATTTATTTAAATCAATGTGTTCTTTCCGGGGCCTTGCTTAATGTGTATCTCATGGAACATAATCCGTTAAAACAGAAACAGTCTATAGGCCTTCCCAATCGAGTGAGTGAGTGAGAGAGTGAGTGAGTGGATGGATGGTGGTTGGTTGGTTGGGTGGGTGAGTGGTGAGGTGAGTGAGAGTTGGTGGGTGAGTGAGTGAGTATGTTTCCAGCTCTATAGCGGCGGTCTTTAAATAATCGAGTCTGGACCAGACAATCCAGTAATCAACAGCATGAGCATCGAGAGACGAGACACGTGGAAACAGGTTCTGTCGCAGCTTCCCGCACAGAGTTACTTCCCTTTGAACGCAGTGCTTCGAAACAGCCTAATGTCCTCACAATCAAGTGAGTGAGTGAGTGAGTGAGTGAGTATGGTTTTACCTGCTTTAAGCAATATTCCAGCAATATCAAGGCGGGGAACACCAGAAATGGGTTCCACACATTGTATCCATGAGGGGAGTCGAACCCGTGTCTTCAGAGTGATGAACAGACGCTTTAACAACCGAACCGCCCCACAATCAAATCGGAGAGATATATATAGTGAATGTTAAGCTCTGATGTCGTTGATATAACTGTTTATACTTGCTCTTGTTTTAAGTGGATAGTGCATTTGTTCCACGCTGCAGAATAAATTCTAGAAAATAATGTGATTTGGTTCGTTATTCAGTTCCGTACCTGTAGTGAGTGAGTGAGTTTAGTTTTACGCCGCACTCAGCAATATTCCAGCTATATGGCGGTCCGTACCTGTACATAGTGTTAGAACAGACATTTAAAATCTGCCATTTCTGCTTAACTTAATCCGGAAGTTGTTTAATAGTAGATTTAAACACTTCTTACTTACTTTAAAACCTATCTAATCAGGGAAACCAAAGATTCTGCGAACTTGATTGTATTTCGGAATATGCGTCTCGCTATGTACACGGGGACATTCTATGTCCGCTTCTATCACTTTCACCACATCTCTTCACTGACATCAAATGTGACGTATGTGGATTCACAACTACAATAATTTCATCACAGCTGTTCATTTGGGGATTTAAAACATTTACATTACAGAGTAGAAACTAAACATGGCAATAAATTCATGATTTGAAACAACTTTTGATGAACTGTGGATTCAGTTATTTGTTGTGACATTTCCCAGACATGTATGAAATGTATGATAAACTGGTCAACTACTGCAGAATAATAATCATAACAATAGTCATGTGTGGATGTAAAATGTTTGTAACATCCCCTGAATCCAGTCAAGTAGAAAAACAACACATTTAGCTGACCTCGTTACATTCTTGTACACATCAAACAGCATATAGACAGACAACTTATACGTCCGCCTCAATCACTACAATTACATTTGACAGTTTAAATAAATATGTCACACTTACAAGTTTACACAATGTCATGTTTATTTTATTCTCTAATTCAAGGCGTCATAAATAAGTGACTTCTTGGTGTCAGTCATGGTGATATCTGCCCCACTTATCACCTTCATGTTGACTGTGTAGGCACCTGGCCACCCAACACCAAACATGGGAAGAAGAGACTCGCTCCACTCAACATCCACCTTGGCTAAAACAACCTCTCTGTTGAGGTCTATGAAGGCGAGTCTCCCCTCCCACATCCAGCACAACGCCATAGTGGAGGGTGGCCTGTGTGCCGGGTGTGGCAGACATTGTGTTACTGTAACACTTCTCCCCAGACTTCCCCTGCTGCCACACGTTGGTACAGAGACTCCCCTCGTGTGTGCTCACAGCTCCATACACAGACACACCAGGAGCGGCGCTGGTCACAAACATACGTCCCACTGTCTACCTGGCTCTCCTCTCCTACACCCATCTCCAGGACAACCCCCCCAACCTTCCATACACCACACCCACCCTAGAGTGTGTCTCCCAGTATCGTGGTGTGTGTGGGACAGGGGTGACAGTAGAGGGGGATAGAGGAAGGGGGATGGGGGTGGAGGCACATGTACCCTCATATTTCCGTAACCTGCCGCTGTGTCTGTGTTGTGTGGCGGGCGGCGAGTTCACCAGCTCACCGCCTGTAGTTACGTGGCACCATCTTGTGTTGGCTCGATCAGCGGACAGTTGTAGTTTAGGACCTGGAAATATACATTTTGTTTACAGTTTAACGAATTTCCCGACTTCAGACAACAAATTAGACATTTTATTGTCAACCTCGTTTCAATGTTTACAAAACAGCGCACTGAATATCGGCTGCCATTTTCATCTGTGTGTGAATTGTGTCATAATTGTGCTTTAAATAGAAATTATAAGGCTGCAAAAACATTTGTATGGGTATTCTAAATGTTTTCACACATTTTACTGATTGATTGACAATGAAAAAACACTCTATGAAACATTTCGTCAGAAATTGTCAGTTGAGCTGGTTAGCTGTCAGTAGTCAGAAATAGACACTTGCCGCCTGAAAACACATATATATAAACTTCATATCATGATAAAACTATCATTGTTAGTATTCTAAACTCTTCTTATACGATTTACTAAACAAATGAGACCGACAAAGTAGTTGTTTTGACGATATTTTTTTACATCTGAGTGTTCAACAGACACAGTGTCAACAGGTAACTTCTACGTCCGCTTCAATCACTGACCACAGTTTGAGCACACTCGCTGGGCGGGGAGGGTTGTCGCGTTTTGTGTATCAACTGTGACATGTAGTCTCACATTTTATGAATTTTATTACACAGTTCTGAAACTTGCCATTTTCAGATATCATTACCTTTTTCGTTACAGATTCACCAAGAAATATAACAAGAGAGAGAACCTGGAAGACAGCCTACCTTATCGTTCATTCACACAAGTTTTGACTTACATGGTAATGGGTAAACATTAATCTTTAACGTTGTCATATGAATCCTATTTCCTAACACTCCTTATATTTTGTCCTCGTACAAAAATGGGGTAAAACACGTTAACTCATTCTTGTAAATATTCAATTAACATAAAATCTTCAATTTTCATCTTTGAATAATGATCAAGCACTTACAGTACTGTTATTCCTCACTAAACTATTTTCTGCCTCCTTGCTGAGCGGAGCAATATAACTCCGTGGATGTAATATGCTGCTTCAATATAATATTCATTGCTGCAAAGCACATCATTTTTGCAGTTTATTGTTATAATTCTAGGCTTTCACCTTACACATTTCATCGGCATTAAACAAACTGACACTCGCAATTGGAAGATCATTTTATGATGAACAATAAACATTATCAGATAAGCTGTTTGTTTAATTTGTTAAAGGTAATGAAAGGGATTTTCTGGGCCTAGCCGTTAGTTTAGACAACGGTGGAACAGTTTTAAACTAAACAGAGCCAATTCAAATTTCATTACTACCGTTGCCGAGATAGACAGTTAGCTCGAGTATCGAGGGCGATAGATAGACGCTCCGGGTAACACCTGTAACATGAATCTTCAGTCGTCGGTGAGCAAAATCACGGCTTGGTGTTCCTGTTTCATGTAGTTCTCGTTTACTACCAAGAGTGACGTGAACTGTTGTTTATTGTTTTTGATAAAACTTAATAAGAGGAGGATGAGTTTTAACTGAATATATAGTTGGCTTGTTGATTGTTGTTTAACGCCGCACTCAGCAATATTCCAGCTATATCGCGGCAGTGTGTAGATAATTGAGTCCAGGCAATGCAGTGATCAATAATAGGAGCATCAACCATGTCATCCGATCCGATGCATAGTCGCCATGTCTCCCAACTTCTACGCCTCCCCACAGCGAGCCCGACCACCCGATCCCATTAGTCGTCTTTTACGACAAGTATGGGTACCTGGAGACCAATTCTAACCAGGATCTTCAAGGGTACGCTGAATATAAGACATGTTTATGCTTTTCTAGCCCACAAAAGATTATACGTCATCCATCGTGCTGGGATGTGCAGTGAGGGCGCCATGTGAACAGATTCTTATCAACCTGTAGACGGGGACATTATCTATCATTACTCCAAATGCTGGTATCGGCCGCAACGTTCACGCCCACTTCGAAACATGTTAACAAACTTTTAAAATCTTGAAAATGAAATTCAAGTGGGTATTAGATATGTTACATCACTGACAGAGAATATTTGTATACAGCATGTGTGTATGTGATTAACAGAAGAACTGCTATCTCCTGACCCAAAGATTATTTTATCGAAACCCACCACGGGGGAGGGTTGTACTCAAGTCAACAAAAATATGTCACACACCTGTGATATGCTATGAATTCATTTGCAATCGACATGCGAAAAGAAGAACAGTCCAAAGTAATCCTGGTTAATAAGATATGCGAATAAAATAAAATGAAACACTTTGAATTATTTGATGGCCAGTGATCGATGTTATGAGTTACTCTAAGCTAGGTCGGTGACTCCTTACACATTTTTCATATGACATTTGACCACAATCAAGGTTAGATATTGCGACTTAGATTTCTATCATTTCGGGTAATTGTTAAAACAACCTGCCGACAACAAACGACGCATGTGATAAACAGGACGGTTCATAAGTATCACGAAAGATGGTGCAGCTTTCATCTCACGTGGAAAAAAGCTCCACCTTTGAAAATATCTCCTTTTTTCAACGTCATTCAATCTGAGATACATATTAATTCACGAAACACTCAATATAATCTCTACATAGTGGGGCGGTGAGGTAGCTTAGTAGTTAAAGCGTTCGCTCGTCACGCCGAAGACACGGGTTCTATTCCTCACATGGGTACAATGTGAGAAGCTCATTTGTGGTGTCCCCGGCCGTCATGTACCTGGAAATTGCTAAAAGCGGCGTACAAACTTACTTACTCGCTCACTCTCTAAATAGCAAATAAAAGTCGGAATAGATCGGCAGTTCCGAATGCAAACATCCGTCCGTGTTTCTGTCACCTGAATGACTAATTCATTGACGATATATACTGGATTGTGAGGGGCGGCCATTGTTTCGTAAGAGTATAACAAGAGATCCGGCTCAGCTTCTCACGTGCATCAACTCACATGTATTAAAGATCATCCAACAGTGAATGATCATTTGTGTGTCCTTCACATGATTGAGTGAGTGAGTTTAGTTTTACGCCGCACTCAGCAACATTTCAGCTATATGGCGGGGGTCTGTAAATAATCGAGTCTGGACCCCTATCAATAGCATTCCTGTACCTCATGTCTAAGAATAAGTCATAATAGAGTATACCTAGAACCACATCCAAGAAGTGAGGATACTTCTATAAACCCAGTGAAAAGTCTTATTTTAAAATAACTGTGAGTGTTTCTACAAACCCAATACCACGTTCAGTGTTTTTATAAATCTGAGAACACCGACATACACCGTGTCTTGTGTTCAAAGGGCAGTGGTGTGGTCCAGTGGTTCGCTCCTCACGCCGATGGCCCAAGTTCGATTCCTCACATGGGTACAATATGTGAAGTCCATTCCTCATGACTGCCGCCATGATCTTGCTAGAATATTCACTCACTCAATCTTGTGTTCAAGGGACAGACCATTATACCACAGCAGTGCGGTGAGGAGATTCTGCGTTTCAACTATGTATAACATAAAAATTCAGACTTCAGAGAAACACCAAGCTCCAAACACAGTGTGGAAGGGATTCATCATCAGCGGGTACATCATCCCGTGTACAGCACGCACAGTACAACATCCAGTGTACAGCACGCCCAGTACAGCATCGTGTGTACAGCACGCCCAGTATATCCTCCCGTGTACAGCACGCCCAGTACAGCATCCTGTGTACGGCACGCCCAGTACAGCATCGTGTGTACGGTATTCCGTGTACAGCACGCCCAGTACACCATCCAGTGTACAGCACGCCCAGTACATCATCCCGTGTACAGCACTCCCAGTACAGCATCCCGTGTACAGCACACCCAGTACAGCATCCCGTGTACAGCACGCCCAGTACATCATTCCGTGTACAGCACACCCAGTACAGCATCCCGTGTTCAGCACGTCCAGTACATCATTCCGTGTACAGCACACCCAGTACAGCATCCCGTGTACAGCACGCCCAGTACATCATTCCGTGTACAGCACACCCAGTACAGCATCCCGTGTTCAGCACGTCCAGTATAGCATCGTGTGTACATCATCCTGAGTACAGCACGCCCAGTACAGCATTGTTTGTACGGCATCTCGTGTACAGAATCCCGTGTTGTTTAGGAGTAATTATGTATAAGATAACAACCTCTATTACAATATCAGACTTCAGAGAACCACCAAGCTCTCAATACACTGTGTGGAAGGATTCAGCATCAGCGGGTACATCATCCCGTGTACAGCACGCCCAGTACATCATCCCGTGTACAGCACGCCCAGTACATCATTCCGTGTACAGCACGCCCAGTACATCATCCCGTGTACAGCACGCCTAGTACAGCACGCCCAGTACATCATCCCATGTACAGCATGCCCAGTACATCGTCCCGTGTACAGCACGCCCAGTACACCATCCCGTGTACAGCACGCCCAGTTCAGCATCCCGTGTACAGCACGCCCAGTACAGCATCCCATTCCCGTGTACAGCACGCCCAGTACATCATCCCGTGTACAGCACGCCATGTACAGCTACCTGTGTACAGCACGTGCAGTACATCATCCCGTGTACAGCACGCCTAGTACAGCACCCCTCGTACAGCACGCCCAGTACAGCATGTGTACAGCACGCCCAGTACATCACCCCGTGTACAGCACGCCCAGTACATCATCCTGTGTACAGCACGCCCAGTACAGCAACCTGTGTACAGCACGCCCAGTACATCATCCCGTGTACAGCACGCCCAGTACATCATCCCGTGTACAGCACGCCCAGTACAGCACCCCGTGTATAGCACGCCCAGTACAGCATCCCGTGTACGGCATCCCGTGTACAGCACGCCCAGTACATCATCCCGTGTACAGCACTCTTAGTACAGCATCCTGTGTACAGCATCCCCTGTTTAAACAGCAGTCAGTACCCTATCCTGTTTATGATTGATTGGTTGGTTGGTTGTTTAACGCTGCCCTAAGCAATATTCCAGGTATATGGCGGCGGTCTGTAAATAATAGAGCCTGGACCAGACAATCCAGTGATCAATAGCATGAGCATCGAATCCGCATTGGAATACGATGACATGTGTCAAGCAAGTCAGAAAGTCTGACCACCCGATCCCGTTCGTCGCCTCTTACGACACGCATAGGTATCCTGTTTATGAAGTGCGGACAATGTCGCTCCATCAAGTGTTGAAGACAGTTAGCATCTGATTGTACTCACACTGCAGAGCCACCGGCGTCATCGTCCCTGTTTCACGTCTGTTGGTTTCACGCCCAGCTTCTGCAACATATATCCTTGCTGTATGTCGAAGAATCACGGAAAGAGCACATGCATATATATATTTGAAAGTATAAACTGAATTTGGTTTTAAGAATTATAGTAGGTTTAAAGATCGGGGTACTGCTCTTTTGAACACACCATAACATCTATCAACACAAATTCTCAGTCCATTTAATTCCCGAAGTGCTCTTTAATGGTCAACTCCATTTAAAATATCGTGCCAAAGTGATTAAAGTCTAACACTGAACACTTATCATAACATTATTTCTATTCAAAATTGTGACTGCGTGGTATCAAAAATATTCTTACTATCAAACATTATTTCCTATTTAAGTGGTGTTGGATCATAAGGAACTTCCAGGAACTCCACCTTTTTAACAAAAACACACGATTAAAACAACAGTAGCTTCGTTTAAAATCTAACATACAAACATCAGTTTAATGTACAGACAACAATAACATTTAATGTCGTCGGGTGATCGTAATTTGTTTATGATAAATACTTATGAAAGAACAAGACATATATAAGTATGTTTACTGATTAAGAAGTACTTACATGCTCGTGTGTTCTCTCTGCATCAGTTACATGACTGTCATCTGTCTGTGTATCTTTGTCTGTAAAATGACCAACAGTCAAATCAAACAGTTGACGATTTACTGAGAAATGTATAGATCGAACATTTTCATCATACCATCTTAAAGTGACAATAAGGTGAATAATCCGCAAAAAGCTCATGAAATATTTTGTATATTCTTGACAAAGCTTCAATCGAAAAGACTTGACATATATATGGACATATTGTCAGCTGAAGTAAGTACCTGATGGTACTGAGCCATATCCACTGATACACCCGAATTTGGAAATTTCGGATTTCAACTTATCCAGTCTTCTCGTGTTGAAAGCGGCTGCAGGTGTCCTGTGCGTGTCTGGTGGAACTGATGTGAGGTACGTCTTTGTTGTGTCTTGTATTGAACTCTCCAGTGTCAGAAAGTCCGAGTTTGAAGCATATCTGAGAACTGTCTTGATGTAGTCTGAGGTCCACTTGCATCTTTGACTCTCGCCTTCAGATGTAACTTGCTCGGTGTGTAGATTTGACAGTTCCTGCTTCGTCTGATTCTCAAGATCAATGATCAGCTCCTTCTCTCTTTGATCGAGTTGTGTCCTCAGAGAATGGAAAGTGTGGTGGATGGTCTCCTTCAGATTACTGCTTGTCTTTTTGGTGTCATTCACGGCTTTGCTGATGCTCTTCAGATATGCTTGGTGAGAAGCATGATGTGCAGTCACGTTCTTCCCATGTTGTTCTATCCGTTCTTTAGCAGCACCAGCAGCTACATCTGCATCCCCAACATCGTGCTCAGCATGCTCGCCAAGTCTGCATTTGGCACAGATCAAAATGTTACAGTTTTTGTCAAAATACTCAAGAGGATAAGGGCTGTGAAGTTTGCAAACTGGTTTAGTATGTATGCTTCCCGGTGTTGTATCCGTAAAGGTTTCAACAACATGTATTCTGGTAGCTTTAAAACGATTGTGCAAGTTCTGGCAGTATTCACAAAGGAACTCTTCACACTCTGGACACCAACACACAGCCTGGTTGCCGTCATCATTTGAACAGAGAAACTCTGTGGGGCGGTGTTTGACTGTCAGGTAGTATACTTCCTTTCTTCTCACCACATCCTTCTTGGGTGGTGTATCTATGAGGTTGACCTCCCTCTGACAAGTAGAGCATAATATCACACCACCAGCTGCAGATGTGACACACGTCTCACACACGGCGTGTAGACAGGGCAGTAGGTAGGGGGCGGGGCCTTTTAGGGTAAACTGCTGCTGACAGACAGTACACTTGGGGAAGGCGTCCATTCTGAAACAAATAATATCGGTGTCTCTATTCAATCGATTCCACTTCATAAGAATGGCATATTGATTCCAGGAACATACATGCACAGAACAGAAGTATTTGATCAAAATTGCATTTGAATGAAACATTCACAGTCACGGATAATGAATTATTTGAGCAAGCAATGAATGTTTTCCTAAGCACAGCCACTTAAACAAGCGATTGTAGTTTCAAATTACTTTCCTACGCATTTTAATATGTAAGTTTGATTCTAGCGGACTTCTGCTGTCTATCTCAATCACACAGATTGTTTCTTGGAGTAATTTACTCTTCTTGCTCACAGACCATTATACACTATTTACTCTTCCCGTGCCTCCAACCCTTTTTGATTTTTACTAATGTATCCTTTTTCACAGAATCCCACACTTTTTACACCTTATATTTTAATATCAATAGGTACTATTCACTAAATCCGATTTTCCAAAACAATGTGTTACCTACCAGTTGACTTTATATTCACTTCACCTGTCGTCCCATACCTGCCATCTACCAGCAGACACTATTCACTTCACATCTAACCCTCACACCTGATATCTACCAGCTGACACAATTCCCTTCACCTGTATCCCCCAAACCTGCTGTCTACAAGCAGACACTATTCACATCATGTGCATCCTCCACACCTGCTATCTACCAGCTGACACTATTCACTTCACCTGCATCCCCACACCTGCTATCTACCAGCTGACACTATTCACTTCAAATGTATTCCAACACCTGCTATCTACTAGCAGACATTATTCATTTCACCTGTATTCCGACACCTGCTGTCTACCAGCTGATATTATTCACATCATGTGCACCCTCCACACCTGCTATATACCAGCAGACACTATTCACTTCACCTGCATCCCCACACCTGCTGTCTACAAGCAGACACTATTCACATCATGTGCATTCTCCACACCTGCTTTCTACCAGCAGACACTATTCACTTCACCTGCATCCCCACACCTGCTGTCTACAAGCAGACATTATTCACTTCATGTTCATCCCCCAAACCTGCTATCTACGACCAGACACTATTCACTTCACTTGCACCCCACACACCTGCCGTCTGCAAGCTGACACTATTCACTTCCTCTGTATCCCCACACCTGCTGTCTACAAGCAGACACTATTCACATCATGTGCATCCTCCACACCTGCTATCTACCAGCAGACACTATTCACTTCACCTGTATTCCAACACCTGCTATCTACTAGCAGACATTATTCACTTCATGTGCATCCACCAAACCTGCTATCTACGACCAGACACTATTCACTTCACCTGTATTCTCACACCTGCTATCAACCAGCAGACACTATTCACTTCACCTGTATTCCAACACCTGCTATCTACTAGCAGACATTATTAATTTCACCTGTATTCCCACACCTGCTATCTACAAGCAGACATTATTCACTTCACCTGCATCCCCACACCTGCTGTCTACAAGCAGACACTATTCACATCATGTGCACCCTACACACCTGCTATATACCAGCAGACACTATTCACTTCACCTGTATTCAAACACCTGCTATCTACTAGCAGACATTATTCATTTCACCTGTATTCCCTCACCTGCTATCTACCAGCAGACATTATTCTCTTCACCTGCATCCCCACACCTGCTGTCTACAAGCAGACACTATTCACTTCATGTGCATCCACCAAACCTGCTATCTACGACCAGACACTATTCACTTCACCTGTATTCCAACACCTGCTATCTACTAGCAGACATTATTAACTTCACCTGTATTCCCACACCTGCCGTCTACCAGCTGATACTATTCACTTCATCTGTATGCCCACACCTGCTGTCTACCAGCACACTATTCACTTCATGAGTATCTCCCAAACCTGCTATCTACCAGCAGACACTATTCACTTCACCTGTATTCCAACACCTGCTATCTACTAGCAGACATTATTAACCTCACCTGTATTCCCACACCTGCCGTCTACCAGCTGATACTATTCACTTCATCTGTATGCCCACACCTGCTGTCTACCAGCACACTATTCACTTCATGTGTATCTCCCAAACCTGCTATCTACCAGCTGACACTATTCACTTCACCTGTATTCGCACACCTGCTATTTACCAGCAGACATTATTCACTTCACCTGTATTCCTACACCAGCCGTCTACCAGCTGATACTATTCACTTCATCTGTATGCCCACACCTGCTGTCTACCAGCACACTATTCACTTCATGAGTATCTCCCAAACCTGCTATCTACCAGCAGACACTATTCACTTCACCTGTATTCCAACACCTGCTATCTACTAGCAGACATTATTAACTTCACCTGTATTCCCACACCTGCCGTCTACCAGCTGATACTATTCACTTCATCTGTATGCCCACACCTGCTGTCTACCAGCACACTATTCACTTCATGTGTATCTCCCAAACCTGCTATCTACCAGCTGACACTATTCACTTCACCTGTATTCCCACACCAGCTATTTACCAGCAGACTATCCACGTCAACTGTATCCCCCCAAACCTGCCATACGACTAGACAGCATTTACTTCACGTCTATCCCCCACACATGATATCTACACACACTATTTACTTTACCTGTATCCCCCAAACCTGCTATCTACGACCAGACACTATTCATTTCACGTCTATCCCCCACACCAGACACTATTCACTTCACCTGTACCCCATCACTTGCTAACTACCAGCAGACACCATTCAGTATTCACCCACCCCTTGCGCTGTCGGCCACTATGCACAATTTCCTCCACACGTATCTGACACACATTATGCTATCGACCCGTATTTACGAGTCACCCCACACGCAGGTTTCCTTGACCTACATATCCTACTGCACAGTTGCCGGGTGTTTAGGTCATCGTGACATGTCTCCAACATTGTTAATCCTCTAAAAATAACCTGTCCTACCTGTCGCGTTGCTACGTTTATGCCCCTTTGAAAGCATTCATAGCGACGATATTGAATACTTCAAAGTCCTGTTACAACTACAGGATTCAGGTTATTCCTTGTAAATACGTCCAAATAAACACCGTTTGTAACTGCCACAAAGTCAGACAGATCTGTTCTTGCTTTTTAAGAGTTAAATTACACGGATCGTGCACACCTCTCTAAGAGGAATGGCGTCTGAAGTAGGACTGACATCGATAGGATTAACTGTTGGATTTGACGCTCGACTGTGTAAGCTTAAATCCTGGCCAGAGTAGATACTTTATGAGTTATTATTTTCGCGTACATATTTCGCTGATTTCCACTGCAAGTATATCTTTATCAAGACAGATTTACTGGGATGTGTTGAGACAGCACAAGACACACCTACCTGGAGGTTCGGCTTCCTTGTTGTACATGTCACTTCCGTTCATGCGCGAGCTTTATCGTAATCGAATTTGATATGTTGCATAATGCTTTGAGGTGGATGTCGTTCAAGCTGGAATATTTGATGACAGTGTCCGTTATGATGAGATAAAAGTTTTACTGTTGTCCCATCGCGGGTCCGTGTGATGTGGGAGGGAAGTTCTGTACACTGTTATCAACTGAATTAATTTGACAGCGAAACAAATTGTGAGACGAATTATTTCTGTTAATGCATCAGCTCATGACGAAGAAGGCCCTGGTTGATTCCCTAAAAAGGATCCAGCATGTCAATCCCATTTCATATGTCCACCACCATCATCTGGTTAGAATATTTGTAAAGCGGATCACCCAACCATCACTCACTCACTCACTCAACCACTCAACCACTCACTCAACCACCCACCCAACTAAATATACCATATATACCGCGTTCATTCATCCGAAGGGTTGTGATAGAATAGCGACCTGTCACAGCCACCCTCACAGAGTTACCTCCCTTCGACCGCTAGCGTTCCCTGTAGCTGTGACGTTAGATGGACTGTTCCACCATGTTCGTGCGGAGAATTAATCCAACTGACGCCAGTTTGTAACAGGAGACCTATGCCTGGGTGAAATCGGCGATATTTTACGAGAGAAATCCCAACAATGAAACTTCGTCACAAACCCAACTTTGTGTGCTGGCGATTTTGCGCCGCACGCTGAGTGAGTGAGTGAGTATGATTTTATTCTGCTTTTTAGCAATATTCCAGCAATATCACGGCGGTGACACCAGAAATGGGCTTCACGCATTGTACCCATGTGGGGAATCGAACCCGGACCTTCGGCGTGTCAAGCGAACGCTTTAATCACTAGGCTACACCACCCTCCCCCGCACGCTGAGGCAGGACTGGGCCAAACTTATGTTTGCAAATTTGTCATGTACTGAGAAAGTATCACCCGAAACAAAACTACGTTACATAAACTGGCATAACTCTCTATGATGCTACACTGGTCTCTAGGTATTACACACTAGAAATAGTGGATGAATGATTCTGTGATAAATAACATTTCATCAACTGCCCTATGATGTAAAGTATACCAACGTTTGTGAGCAAAAAAATGTTTAAACTATGGTTGTAAGAGTGAGTGACTGATTTTATATTGAACGTCACATCGGCAATATCTCAGCCATATCGTGACGATAACAATTTATACAATAGAAATGAAAACATTTTGAAGGGGTAAAACCTATCGACAATTGACAGTAAGATACTAGGGTATTTCAGATATGAACATAAAACTAGCATATAAAACTTAAACATTATAGTACAATATAAATCACGGGCTGTAGATCGCCAACAACTGAAGACTGATCACCATACTAAGAACGATGGGGACTTACATTACTTTTGCTACATGTATGGACCCTAGCCGGATTTACACCATCCCTTCAGCCACTGGAGATGGTAGGAAGATTTAGCCGAAAGTTAAAATAAACAAAATACTACGATTAAAAAGTATGGTTGAGCGAAATTGACTTTGAAAGTTATCGGGACTTGCGTACCTTCTCAGGAGGACACATTTTTACGACACTTTAACCCCCTTTGAGGATACAGCCACTAACAATCGAAGTTGCTAATTCATACTAGCATGTTTAAAAAATCATATATCTATTTGCAAAAAATATTATTAAAAATTTATGTAATAATTCTATTTCCTTTAAATTTTCCATAATTAAATGATAATTAACATTATAAAACAGATCCTTAATTGTTTTGACATTGAAATATTTATCCCTTGTGATGGAAATATCATGGCAATCAAGCAGGACATGCTTGACTGTGATTTTCTCATCACAAGGGATACAAAACGGAGGATCTTCACCTTTGATCAAATACTCTAGTATTGTATCTAGTTATGGTGGTGAGAAGTGTCAATTTTCTTTAACTGCCCTGTTTTATACCAGTAATTAGGCCAACGTTTGTGAGCCAATGCTTAAAGTACGAAGGAGAGAAGTGCCAATTTCACCAACTGCCCCATGATATTAAATATTGTATTCTTTTGTTTTAATATTCTTAATTGTATATTACAGGTCTTTCGGGAAATCATCACGCCGAAGACCCGGGTTCGATTCCCCACATGGGCACAATGTGTTAAGCCCATTTCTGGTGTCCCCCGCTGTGATATTGCTGGAGTATTCCTAAAAGCGGCGTAAAACTAAACTCAGTCAGTCTCAGTCTTTCAGGAAATAAATACTGTTAAACCAAATATTGTTGGTTCATTACACTGAACCAGTTTGTACCAATGAATTGTACCTCGATGCGAGGCGTTTGGCAAGAAAACACTCAACCACTGGGTTACCCCACTAAAGGCAAAAACTCAAACCCTCAGTCTTGGTGAGGTATATTTAATTCCGATTTGAACAGGATTTCTGTTGTGCGAGGAAATACAAACTTCACGTGAAAGAAATATCTAAGGTAGTGCAAGTGTTTACTACTCTAGGTAAACACTGAATCTTTTGTATGCGCCCAAGTTCCCGGGAGCTCTTGGCTGAGCCGAGTGTCTGAAACCGTCAGTTTTAGACTGTGAATGAGTGACTGGGAGAGTTTAGTTTTACGCCGCATTCAGCAATATTCCAGCTATATGGCGGCGGTCTGTAAATAATCGCGTTTGGACCTGACAATCCAGTGATCAACAGCATGAGCATCGATCTGCGCAATTGGGAACCGATGACATGTGTCAACCAAGGCAGCGAGCCTGACCACCCGATCCCGTTAGTCGCCGTTTACGACAAGCATAGTCGCCTTTTATGACAAGAATGGGCTGCTGAAGACCTATTCTACCCCGGATCTTCACGGGTCGTTTTTGACTGTGCTTACCTGGAATATGATCTATACAGGCATGATGGAAAGTTACTTCCTCAACCTAGTTTAATCTCTGAGCCCTAAGATGTTAAGTCTCCAGACACCATACCTACCGACAGTGTGTCCCATGAATACTGTGAGAGCTCGTAACATGACCATCATTTCGTTTATCCTTGAATATCCGAATTATGATTGGCGTTCGGCAACCCATGCGTGTTGATAGAATCGACTAACGTGATCAGATCATCAAGCACGCAGACATGGTTGATGCGTGTCCTTATATCCCAGTTGCATAAATCGATGAACCTGATGTCAGTCACTGAATTTTCCGGTCCAGACTCTATCATGTACAGATCTCCGTCGCATAGCCAACAAACAGAAGCTTTAAACAAACAAGCAAACAGAAAAACACTAAATTTACTCTTTGTTTGCTTAGAACTATTTGCAAAAATCTTGATCCGGACGCATCTGTTTTCGTCATCCCCAATTGATAGCTTGAGCAACAGTCCATGCCGACCCCGTATGATGACAGTCAGACCCGTGAAGATCCGGGTTAGAAATAGTCTTCAGCAACCCATGCTTGCCGTGAGAAGCGACTAACGGGATCGGGTGGACAGGTTAACTGACTTGGTTGACACACCATTGTATCCCAACTGCGTAGATCGATGTTCATGCTGTTGATCACTAGATTGTCTGGTCGCTGTTTTATCTAGAAACATTTCCCAAGCATTGAGACTCTACATAAAAAAATCAGTCTAAATTAAGACTATCGCCAAGTGTTCTAACTTTAAAATGAATTAAGTCACAAATTAGTGATAACCGTGTATATTTATTTGAATGTTATTCTTCATTTCGCCCTTCCGCTATCTTGCTGCTCATGTTGGGGATGGCAAACATAGAAAATGTACGAATGTCCAAAGAGGTTTTTCTTACGAAGACTAGTCAGCTCCATATACACCAATGATACTGCAGGCAGACTGGTATTGCAAAGTGACAGTGAATGAATAGGGTTTGGGCAACTTTAATTATAACAATATTTCGGCAATACAACGGTACCTAAAAGGCTCCACGACATGGACTTTACCCTTCACGAACGAATGTTTTAACCACTAGGCTACCCTACCGACCACGACGTGAATATTAGTTAGATCAAAGTCGGTCTTTGCAAACGCCAACTGCCATTTATTAAATGAAAACTGCTGAGTCAAGGGATACGGTAAGGACGTCTCACATTGACTTGCATATTTTCCACACCCAAAACACCCATCTCTTCATTGATTATAAACTTGTAATGTTTGCTCAATAGCTGGGACTGAAAGATAACGGTGGACGCTAAATATCTAGGTCATATCTAGGTCATTAACTGGGATCATTCGCTGGTAGTTTCAAATCAATATGTATGTGTGGTGGGCGACGTATGTTGTGGAAAGTATATTTTGATTTCTTTGGCAAGCATTTATGTTTATGATTAACTTCGTGTAAGTAATATGACCAAATTGGTTATATATTTTCGTATTCAAATAAAATGTACCCCCCGAAGATCCGGGTTAGAATTGAGTTTACAGCCACCCATGCTAGTCGTAAGAGGCGACTAGTATCGGATGGTCGGGCTCCCTGACTTCGTTGACACATATCACAAATGCATATATCGATGCCTATGGTGTCAATCACTCTACTGTCTGGTCCAGACTCGATTAATTTACATACCACATTTAGCGTGGAGCTAAAGAACAAACAGACCAACAAACAAGATAAACAAGTCAAACAAAATGATCCGAAACATGGTATGCACATGGTATGCACAAGGTATGCACATGGTATGCACATGGTATGTACGCATGTAGCTTCACATGAATAGATAATATCGTCATCAAGGCAAAGAGGGTTTCCAACTGTTGTTGATTTAATAACACCTTTTTAAACCTTCATATCATGTTCAAAGCTACACCTCAAAATAATACCTGATTAATTTTCTCACGTAACGGAGCAAAACCACTGAGTCACGCAGGTACACACGAGCCCTAGACATGCGGGTGGGCAACTTTGAGGGTTTAGTCATTAGCCGCTTTATCTTGGCCTCGTCGTTGTGGACTGAGCGTTGTAGGTGAGCGTCTAGCTCTATATTCTGTTTTTGTCTGTAAATGAATTTGTTCCAAAACGTCCCTCTGGGATGTGTTTGTTTATCTGTTTATCAGTTTGTTGTTTTGACGCCGTATTCAGGAATATTTCAGTTTTAGGATGGCTGTCGGTAACTATTACGTTTTGATGAGACAAGCCAGTATTGGCCACAATGACCATCACCTGTGTGTCCTATACATGTGATATATAAAGTTCACATCATTATAATTTTCGTACGTTCAGTTATATGCGGCGTGTACTAAATACAGGCAAATCATTGGGTTTAATTCTAAAAAGTAACTGTTAATGTATCGACAGACATTTTGTCTCAATATGTATGCAAATATGGTTCATGTGATATATGCACAAATACGTGTGATATATTTCACGTATACATTAGACCGTGAAGAAACGGGTTAGAATTGGTCTTCGGCAACCCATGCTTTTCGTAAGAGGTGACTAACGGGATCGGATCGTCAGATTCCCTGACTTGGTTGACACATTTCATCCTTTGCCTAATTGAGTATAACGATGCTCATGCTGTTGGTCACTGGATTGTCTAGTTCCAGACTCGATTATTTACAAACCAAAGCCATATAGAGGGGCATAACTGGGTGAGGTGTTGAACAATAAACAAACGATCACCAACATCCACATGTACATTATCATGTGAAGCATGGCATGCTATTTTGTTTCACAAAACATCGTATTTTGCATATTTGTCTCGTGGCAACACTGATATCTGAAATATCACCACGAAATCAGATGAGATTCAGATGTATTTTAAGAAATCTTTTGCGAAATCTTATGCACGATTCAATGTATACTTCCAGCTGATGTTTGTGAATCACTAGCATAGAGTTACCATGACACATGTTTGAGAGAGATCCCAGTCTATGGGGACCACCCGCCACAAACACATTCGTGAACAAATCAAGAATTCACTTTAATAAGCACTGGAAAACAAGGTACAAAACAAAACGGAATTGCACAGGACATCAGTTGTGCGAACCTAAATAATCACTTCAACTGCATGACCACGTGATCATCAAGGACTGTATTGTGCAGGTGTAATGTCGACTTGTTATCAACTGCATAAGGTCATGTCAGCATACCTGTGCTCAACCCGGTCTCCTTGCAACTGTACAGTATACACCCTCCCTTGTAAGGTGTGGTGCACGGTGCAGGGGAATGTAGGACATTTGTGTAGTAGCTGGCTGCAGTCGTGAAGACATTAACGCTGGTCAGTATACGTAACATGACATCGTAGGGAGATATAACCTAATATAATTAGTGCATTACATCTTAGTTACTTCATCGGTGTTACTTGGTGCATTGTGATCTGTTTTTTCTTTCTGAGTAAGGCTCTTGTGTTACTAGTATCATTTGTGAAAAACATTAATTCTGTTTAGTAACATGGCTTCGTTAAGAGATATAGCCTTATATAGTTAACATGATATCTTAGTTACTTTATACACTGTGTTACCTGATACACTGTGATCTGTTTTTCTTTCTGAGCGAAGCTCTTGTGTTACCTGAAAATATGTTTTAACGTGACAAGTAAATGCATTTACGTATAGTGGTGTATGGTATGGTCATGGCTACGGTGTGCTGATGTGATTCTTAGCTATTTTCTTACATTCTTCGGTTACAACTAAATTGTTATTTTTATTCATTGCTAAGTCATTTTTATCTATATTTTCTTATGTTTCGAAGCACCATCCCCATCACAAATGTCTGATTCCAAAGATAAGCAGAATCAGGATGAGGGAGGACAAATGGAATCGGATCATGATGAAGACAATGGCAATGCCAGGACAAAGTCAGGAGAGAACCTGTGGGATGAGGAACACAACCCATTGTCTTCCGCAACAAGAGCAACATATAATGATCCAGGAGATGTTGAGGACAGGCTTCTGGAGGATGGAGACGATGTTGGACTAAAAGAAGATAAGACACAATCTGAAGAAAATGACGGTCTTCCCATCGACCGTGGTTGGGCGTGGGTGGTATTAGCAGGTGAACTTAAGCACAAATATATTTTTACTTGATTGATGGTAAGAGGATAAGTCTTTACAGTCTTATATCTCAAGGCCTCAGTAAAGCTTTTTAAGAAGTTTAATGATAGACATGTGGAGGAAATTTCCAAATTTAACGCAAAAAAAAAATATGTCCAGTATAGTTCCCTCATTTTGAATTATACCATACGTTCCCGAATTATTTCAGGTGAACAAATGACTAGACAGAGCATATGTTGATGGCCGGTGCCACCTGGTATCATCACTATTTCACAGTGATTCATAAACACATGCTCTTGGTCATCATATAGTGACAATCACTTTATTGTCTGGTTCAGAGAACATCAAACGGCTGTAATCTCTGCTTGAAAACATACCTGTATACATGTAGTCACAATTGTACACCGACTCTGTTTTTGGCATAAATGTGGAAAGGGTTTTGTCGTCGGCGGAGCATTGTTTCAATTGCTTTTGATTCTATTTCAGGTAGTGCGTCCTGAATGTGTTCATCATGGTTGGATATGCCAGAGGTATCGCCATATTCTTTGGTGTGGCGTCATCTGAAGAATTCCAGGCATCTGCAGCAACGACAACTTTATTCATGGGAGTTATGGCTGGCAACTCTGTGCATTGCGTGTATGTATTATCATGCTTTACATTGCCCTCTTTATAAAGAACATTGCGTTCACTGACATGTGTTGATTGTATATATAAGTGCATGCAGAACATTGTGAACATATTCTGTAATCCCAATAAGGATACAAGGTACTGAGCATCCCTTTGACGTGCCCTGAGGAACCGAACTCATTCCTTGGCATTAAATTGTCATAAATGTATGCCCATTTGACCGGTCTAATATTGTGAAAGACATAATCTTTGAGTCCATAAGCAGAGTAGAGAAAAATCACGCTGAGTATAGTAACTTTGTAAATGTTTATTGAGAGAAGTGGATTTTCGACGACGAAAAACGTTCAAAACCGTTTTGATAAATACGTAACTGAACCAGCTGTTTGGG